>NC_141537.1:29187500-29197500 GCF_021556685.1 Rattus norvegicus | reverse complement strand
CAGGGGAATATGATTTTCTAAGTGGGTAGCAAGGCCTTCGCAAAGGTTGCTCACCTTATCATCCTCTTCCAGGAGCTTGATGATACGATTAAGGTCCATAGGCTTGAAAATATCCTGAAAACACACAGCTCGTATTATCCCACAGCATGAGAATAAAGAAATTAAGTCAAGCACACACATGACCACACCCACCTTCCCACCCCCTCCCACAACCTCACACACATGCTCTTTGAAAATTTCATGGATTTGTACAATGCACTTTAATCATATCTGCACCCACTCCCTCTCTTCACATTCATGACCCCTCCTTTTCCCCATTGTATCTGCCTCCCTGCTTCCAGTTCTTTTTTTTTTATAATCTTCTGAGTCAATTAAAGGCACCCATATGTACACAGCTATGAGGTTATCACACCCAGCATGGGCAGCTTGCTAGTGTTCACTCAAAGGACAGTGACTCTTAGTCCCATAGCACCCATTGATTTTCAAGAGCTCCTCAGGCGTGGGTCCGGCTAGTTAAATAGAACTATTAAATTGTTATTTTCAGCCATTAACACATAGTTTGGTAAACAGAATTTTGCCTTTGGAGATGTGGCTACTTCAGCTTTCTCTTTCCGTTTTCCTGTTGGGTTTTCAGATTTCATGGTTGCAGGTATAGCTACAGACAAACGGTAGCCTTTTGTGTTATAATTTCTGAAATAACCTAACTGTCTCCTGAGAGGCAGCAGTAGATGGAAACATGCAGAAACCCACAGCCAAATATCAGGTGGTGCTTGGGAAGTCTTGTGGAAGAGTCGGGGATAGAATTGAACAAACACACAGCTTGGTCTTCATGTGGGTCCTCCAACAATTGGAGTGGGGGTTGTCTCTGATGCTGTGCCTGTCATTGATTCCCTTCCCCTACCTGGACTGCCTGGTTGGGCCTCAGTAAGAGAGAATGTGAGAGAAGGTGATTTCCCCTTCTTTGAGGAGAAGGGGAAGTGGTAATGGGGGGGAGGGATTTATAAGGGTGGGGCTTTGAAGGGGCTGTAGTCAGGATGTAAACTGAATACATGAAATAAATGAAAAAGAAGCAAAGACATCCAGGAGGTTGAGTTTGCAGGATTGGTAAGTGATGGGATGTGGAGTGGGGAAGGAGGAAAAAAGTGAAGGTGAGTGTCTGCCTTGAGGAACTACATGACACAATGCTGGGGAAAGGTTTGTGCTAGGGCGGAGGATGGTCTCTCTTACAAGGTTCTAGTGATGTCATGTGCTGACTTAGGACCCCATCTCCCATTTTCAGTACCAAAGCTTGTCATATTTCAGCTGCAGCATGGTGTGAGGGTCCAGACACCTGATGGACCTGGGCACGGGCTTCTGAATCACGGGCTCAATGTAGTAACTGAAGGCTTAGGTAAATCGGACAACTAATCACAAGCACAGAGCTGACTGTATACACTGTCTGCTCTAGGTGCTAATGAGATGAAAATGAGAGATGCTCACATAGACAATATTCTATGGGGGACATTAAATCCGTAGGTCCTATAGCACAGAGGAAGATGACAACGTTCTGGACAAAGTTAAATGGTTATAAAGTACTGGCTTCTTTGAGAAGTGTATTTTCCCACCCAGTAGTCAGTGAAGGGTTGACTCACAGTGAGGGTTTAACCTGTGAGGAAATAACCTGTGAAGAAAGAAAGGACAACATCCATGCAGTGGACACAGAACCTGCAAAGGCCTGGGGGTCAGAGCACTTGGCAAACTTGACCCTGAGAAGCCAGAGGTCAGAGTGACTGACAGCTTAGAACGAAGAGCTTCATAAGCTGGGCCTTAACTTTCTACTCTGAGCCCAGAGTGAAGGAACTCAGGGAAAGGCACGTAACTCTATTTCTGTCCATAAGGAAGACATAATTTAATGGAAAGCATCTAAAATGATGCAATGGCTAACATAAAATAACCTATAATTAGGTAAGAAATGGCATGGTTCTCAGCTAAAACTTCCTGCAGAGATAGGTACATAAGGATGAAAATAAACAGGAAATGCATCCTGTCTGATGGGATGCAGTCCCTGAAGACAGGTTGAGATTAGAGAAATGTACAGGAAGAGAAGCGGCCATGCATTCTAACTATTTAATGTCACCTCCCATTTGTTTGGTATTGTACTGGGCATTACATTAAAAATACTGGGAAAAAGACCAGTAAGATTCTGTCCTCACAGAGATGAAGTTAAGCAGAGTGTCAGATTCAGATAGAAAAATAGAATGGAGGCACCCCAGGGCTAGCACTGAGCTTAGACAGCACCAGCTCAGTGATTCTGGTGCTTTAGTAGGACTTGAGGGAACACTTTAAGGTATCATGCTGGTGATTATAGCAGATTAAATGTGCAATAGGGCCCAGATATGCTCAGTGTTCCAAAAAGTTTTCCCAGAAGACTGTCATGGTCAGCTAGCAGTTGGGGAACACTTACCAAATACAGACTGCTTCTATAGGATAGGGAAAAGGCTAGAGAAGTCATTTTGAAGGCAATTTTATTAGATATGGGAAGCAACGGTATCCCGAAAGGAACTGAATGTGTTCTAGGGGAAAGAGAAGCATAACAGAGTGTGAAATGGTGTCTAAAGACAATAGATTGGGCAGAGAAGAGACATGAACCAATACACAGGCAAAAAGACTGCGAATCTGGGACTGATGGCATCTGTGGTCATCAAAGAGAAAAAGAGAGCATGCAGGCCTTTGGAAGCCCCACTTGGAGCCTCTTACTTTTTACAACATAACACTACCTGATCTAGTTGGGGGAGGGTTGAAATTTTGTTTCCTTGCTATTGTTCTGTAATTTGAAATGCAGGAGACTATTTCTGTAAACCTTTCCAGGAATTAGTTATGAAATTAATTTTTTATGCCATTCTCCTGTAATCCACTAAGAGTTACTGTTCAGAGTGGGAAATGGGTCCCTCAACTAACCTAACCACACCAGCATTCCCTGAACATCTGGTAGGAAAGGAGAGCATGAAAGTCCACCCCCTGCTGCACAATACAATAAGATCTTTCATAAGATCTCCCTGTTCTTTATGCACACACTGGGTTTGGAAAGCTTTGCTCTAAGGGGGTTTGGGATTCTTTAGAATAAGGGAGGGAGCACCGAGTCAGATCTGCAACAGAGCAAGACCAAGAGTAACCAATTTCCATTGAGTCAATGAAGATTGCATTACTATCCTTATAGCCTTTCTCAGAAAAGAAGGACTTCGCCTTTACTGCCTAATGTCCCTATCTTCTTGAACCGAGCTAAGAGCCCTGGAACTATTTCTAGAGAAGCAAGCTCATAGAACCAGATCTAGTAAAGGTTTAGCTACCCCGTAAACATCATCAGTTTATTAAGAACAAAAATAGAAAAACTTGTGATTGGAGCCATCAATAATGACCACATGGATCCTTAACAATATGTGTGATGGGCATGGTGCTAAATGGTTCACAAAGCTTTCTTAAAATAATTTAGGAGAGAGGCAGTTACAAATCGCTTTCACAGGCAAAGAACACAACTTAGAAAAAGAAAGCAATGTCATGGGCTGGACCTAGGCCCTCTGCACATATGTAGCAGATGTGCAGCTTGGTTTTCGTGCAGGTCCCCCAACAACTTGAGGGGGTGTCCCTGACTGTTGCCTGCCTGAAGATTCTGTTCCCCTAACTTAACTGCCTTATCTGCATCAGAGGGAGAGCATGTGCCTAGTTCTGCAGTAATTTCAAGTGCCAGAGTAGGTTGATGCCCAGTGGGGTTAGAGGGCAGGCTTCTTCTCAGAGAAGAATGGGAGGAAGGATGGGAGGCGGGGCTGTGGGGGGAACTGAGAGGAGGGGGTTGTGACAAGGACGTAAAGTGAATAAATAAATAAAAAGACAAATAAATAAGTAAATAAATGGGAAAAACCTGGTCGCTAAATTTTAGTAGGATTCTATTGTTTGGAAATCTAAATAAATGATAGTTTTCTTAAAGCTTTAATAATCGTTATTGTAGGCAGAGTCAAAATTCTTATAAAAATAAGGTTAGAGCGCTCAGAGCATCTGTGAAAATCACAACAAGGACATAACAATTAAAATTCCAGATTCTTAAACCAGTATTTTCTGTGTTTACTACTGGCTTCAAACTTAAATTTGGAAAATTAAAACTTACATATGAAAAAAGTCTACATTTTCCATAATTGCATTTTAAGGTTAGGAAGCTTGAACATTCTGAAAATATAATTCGTGATGGTTTGGAGAGTACTCACAGCACTTACTTATGTCAATGTTTGCCTCCTACAAAGGTTTTGTTTGTTTTCTAAATTCTGACCAACACTACTCATTGTATATGTGAAGTATGCACTTTAAAATGTACAAAATAGGATTGGGGAGATGGTTTAATGTATAAAGGCATTTGCTTCCGACTGATAATATGAGTTCAATACTTGATGGCAGGAGATAACTGTCCTCTGACCTCCACACAGGCACTGTGAGTGCACACACCTCTAATGCCCTCAAACATGCACACTTGTGCACACACATAAACATGAATAGCCAGACAAAATAATCTGCATATTTTTTAAGTTCCTAGGTAACAACATCAAAATATTCATGTTAGTTAGGGTGACTCAAATGCTTCAAATCTAGGTCTATAATAAAGTAACGGTTAGAAGCATAGGTAGAAAAAGTAGCATCTTTATAGCAGGAAATCTTTAGCTGCTACTTTAAAATTTCAGATACTCCATGAGTTTTAATGACAAATGAATATCCCAAGTTTAGTTGCTTCCCTAAATAAAGAATAATGGCAAAACAGAAGTCCTCAGTATTTGGGGTACTATATGCTCTTTTTTGTGCACTTTAAGCTATGCAAGTCTTTAACAGGGGTCATTTTTAAAAGCTGTTTATGTTTCTGTTTGTTTTGTATGGGGAGGTGGGTGTAGAGGTGAGAACATATTGAGGAGTAGTTATCTCCTTCAAACGTGGATGGATTCGGGGACGGGATATCTATCACCCACACCCACTGCACAGACTCCAGGCCTTCACTAAGCTGAACACAGTGAGCATGAGTTCAGGACAGTCTCCATTATTACCAATAAGTGAACACAGAGAGCCTCAGTACAGCACAGTCTCCATCACACTCTCCATTATTATGACTGAGCTGAACGCAGTGATCATCAGTACAGCACAGGCTCCATCACTGTCTCCATTATTACCACTGAGCTGAACACAGTGAGCCTCATTACAGCACAGTCTCCATCACAGTCTCCTTCATTATCACCATGTGTCTTTGATGTCCTAGCTGGTGGGGTTGTTTAGCCATTTCTTGAGTATAAGCAAAAGTGCATACTTTAATAGACAGAGTATTGCACCCAAAGGTCTTTCTCTGCTGACTTGAACCGAGGGGAAAAGTTTTCATATTATGTATTACTAGGAACACCAGGCCCCACAGTGAGTAAAGGAACTTAGTGGCTACAGTTAATTCCTGGCGGATTTAAAGGCCTTTATTTGTATAAGCAACTGCGAACAAAACATCCAAGGGGAATGAGAGGTCACTGAGATTTCTCCCAATTCTCAACTATTTTTTATTCCGTTTCTTTATGAAGAAATTCCCTTTTTATTTTCTCAGTAATTTCTCAAAATGTGAATACTCATAGAAAGTAAAGACAAGAACAAACACAAGACACATTCACCTATGTTACTTCCTATGTCACGGACTTTTGTTTTTTCTTTTGCAGCGGCCCATTGAACCTATTTCTTTAAACCTGTTTTTCTCTGTCATGTAATCTTTGCCCAAAGAAAAATGAGATCCAAACTCACCTGCTCCTTTAGTATAGTGGCAATGCAGAGCTTCCTTGTAGCCCAGAGTGTGGAAAGCTGTGATAACTTACACTTCCTTCATCTTGTCCAGGAATACCTCCACAAACGTGATTAGGTAAATTCCCCTGACATCCCCTCTTTATGTAAAAGTACTGTTGCTCCGCGGACTGTTGCGTAAATGTGTTTGTGCCCCCCAGAGAGCTCAATCTAATTCCCACAGAAGTAGTCCCAGCCAACTGACTTCTCCCAAGTAACTCTCCAAGGCTCCAGGATGTGGACGCAGGAGACAGAGTTCCTGACGCACCTTGGAGGTTGTGACGCCTCAAGGGTAATTCCCTTAGTGGTCCTCACACCATCAGTGTGGAGGGCAAGGCGGAGAGGTTCCTCAACCCAACTTTCACAAATAATCTTTACATTTATAACAAAAGCAATCCCGAAACCAAATATAAACACAACAACGAAAATTGTGCCCGGCTCTCCAATAGCATCTGCCCTACCAATGAATACAAGCTTCAGTAGCAGGCAATTCAACAGGAAATGAACCCAGGGAACGCCACTTTATTAAGGATCTACAGACGAAAAACCACCACAGTGATCTAGTTATCAAATCAATGCCACTTCCTTTCGTGGCCACACTTCAAAGAACAGTTTTTTGTTTTTTGTTTGTTTGTTTGTTTTTCTCTTCAGGAGAACCAAGCAGCTAGAGTCCCCAGACAGACTGGTTGACGACATCCAGCACCCCTCGCTAGTCGCAAGGTCTCAGAGGACCAGCTGGGCTACCGTTATCTCAGTCCCACAGGCCCCCACGTCTCACTCTGGTCCACATTCCACCCCGTTGCCCCGGAGCCTCACTCCCTTCCCTGCTCCTGCTTCACGGCCCGGCCGTACCTGCATCTCCCCATCCGGGATCGCCACCCCAAACACCGGGATTGTGCGGGGACTGCCGGTCTTCGTCCTGCCGCCCACCTCGGCGGCGTCGGCCGCCACGGCAGAGGCCTCCGCGGTGGACATGGCTCGGGGTGGGAGCCTGGGGTCCTAGGTGCGTCCGCAGCCCACGAGCCCTGGGAGAAAACACGCTGCGCAATCTGAGCTAGGGAGGAGAAAGACCCTGAAAGTCCGGTCGTGACACCCGCCACAGCAACATAGCGGATATCCAACAGCTGTTACTGTCCCCAGAATGACCAAGGCACCCAGCGCGCTCCAGTTGCTAACACAAGCCCGAGCGTTGCTAGGGGAGGGCCTACGGAAGCTGGGAGAGCCAAACTTCCCCAAAGGAGGTTCTACGGGTGTGCAGCGCGGGAGACCGGTGACTGAGATCGCGGTATGCACCCAGTGTTTCAGTCCTGTAGTGGTGGCCCTTGCTTAATAAGTGCCTGTGTGGGGCGGGGGAGCAAGAGCTGGCGGTGGGATGCACTCTGACGGATGTGATTGGCATAATGTTGAAAGCTGAGCACTTTACCCTTTCTCCAGAGATAGGACTGGTCAGTGTAGCTAAATTTCCCAGGCTTTTGTCTTTTTTGTATTTTAGTGGCCTACCTGGACAGTTAGACAAACAAATAAGGCGTCGTACAGACTTGAAAATCTTCCCAGCAGTAGAGTGGTTGGGTGTCTAGTATGGCCTGGGATGGAAAGTTAACATTCTGCAACCAGAGAAACACTGAAATTCTTCGCTGGATGGGTTCTCCTACTTGGCAAATCAACAGTACTGCTTTGTAATTGTTTTTCTACGATGGCATATATTTTATTCATAGTAGGTTGGGAAGCAATAGGAAGTTCTCAAACACTTCATACTCAGTAATCTTGTGATCTCTGAATAAAGTACACACTGCATGCCACCATCTTCAGAATGCTAACACTCTATGAAAACAGCCTAGCCTAATCTTTGCTAGGAAATCTGTATTTCTTCTGTTGTTTCGGATGTCACACTGTGTGGCATGCTGTGTGTGTGTGTGTGTGTGTGTGTGTGTGTGTGTACGCACACGCGCGCGTGCGCGCGCTCACTGTATAGTTAGTGGTATTTATTGATGAAGCAGCCCAACCATCTTATTATGCTCCTGAGACTGGGGCAATTAAATAAGATTTGTACCTAACCATTAACTTGCTCACTTGCTGAGCAAGGGTGTGGCTATGTGTCCCCAACCTGTGAAATGCTGGCGATGTAGACATGGTGTGACCGCCACATCTGGCTCCAGTTTGCCTTTATAGTGAGTTCCCTATTGATGCCGATACAGTTGGTCTAAAGACCATGCTTTTGGTCCTTCTAGTCAATGTCATAGTAGGTACTAAATAAGTGTTCATTAAAATTTCAGGATTAAAAAAATTAAAAAAAATAAAATTTCAGGATTAGATTTTGATTTAAGGTAAAATTAAGGCATTTTGTAAATTATTCAGATTAAATGGTCTAGATCCTTTGCTACTCAAAAGTGGTTTCCACGGACTTCCTAACTGCATAGCCCTTACATAGACGCTTGTCAAGAATGCAGAATTCTGAACTTCCTGGTGTAAATACTGAATCAGAATGCCTATTTTAACAAGTGTACATATAAAAACTGAGAAGCTAGTGATGTGTGTGTTTTTTCATTATTATTGTTTTGGAACAGTTTTACCAACTTAGCCATCTCAAAAGAAAAACAAACCAACTGGCTTGGGCTATTTCTATTTGCCAATAGTCTTGGTGACAATCATTTGTTTTATTGCACTTTCTCCCTGTAAGTGGACCAAGGTTTAAGTTTTTAAGAGCTTCAATTGTTTTAATGTGTAGATTTAATTATAATTATTACTCACTGATCCTTGTTTATGATACTGCAGATGGACACAGATGGATAAAAGGATCAATGGCTATCGAGATGTTCAAGTACTTCAACAAAAGATCAATTGATAGTAGAGAAACATGAGAAATAAGGTCTCCCTAGAGAATAGGAATGTTTCAAATGTTTCATCCTGCAGACGGAGCATCATGAAGTTATGAATTAGTGCTTCTTAGAAGCATTTGTAGATGGAAAACAAAGTTTTTATATAACGATCTAAATACAATTTGTACATTTACAAGTAATGAAGGAAGTTAAACATAAACTTAAATAAACAAATACGATATTGATGTAATTCTTCCAATTTTGTTTTTCACCCTGCCTCGTTAACAAGTTAACAAAATTACACTTATTCCTTATCATGAATTAAGAACATTTTGTAAGTATTCTAAGTTACATATGAATTTAATTCTCCTTAAATAAATGCTGCTTGTCCCAAATATTCAAACAAAGATTATTACCGCTAAGACAAAGTAGTTTGTTTTAGAAGAATTTTATAGCATTATATTAAATATTATTAATATAGTGGGTTAGCTTTTGGGGACATTTCTAGCAGAAGTAATACATGTAACGCTGGAATTTAATTTACTTGCGTGATTTAAACAATCTTTCATATTGACTTAGAGTTGCCAGCCTAGAAACTAATCACCTCTAACAGAACCGCTCATGAAAATTCACACAGAATAAATGGAACAGAAAAAAACTAGTAGAACAGTTAGCCCTGAAGTCAGTTGCTCAAGTCAAAAGTGTATCAGCAGAAATTCAGACTGCAAATAGAAGCCAGGGGAACTGTTCGGATGTAGATGACAAATGAAGTCACAGAGGAAATGAATAAAAAAAATGACAAAAAAGCAAAACAAACAAAAGACCCGCTCCCACCAGATCAGCTCTTTAGTTTTTGACACAGGAGCATCTCTGTGAAGTGAAAATGTTTTGGGCACTTAGAATTATCAGCTATGTACTGGGCTTACCTGGCAGGAGACACAATAAGCGCCCCCAGATACAGGTCTTTATTGTAAAGTAGGATTCACTAGACACTCTTATTCCAGTGATGTCATTTACTCAAGTTGTAGAATTAATTCCACTTGTTTTGATTCCACAGCCCTGGCATTTGTTATTGAAGTCAGCGGTAACAAATGCCATGGACCATGTAGCTTAAAAACAGTCCCCAAGGCAGGGAAATCAAGGCCAAGGCTTTGTGCAGATTTTTTTTTCTTGACTTGCTATTTTCTTCCCTTTTCTTCATGCAGTTTTCCTTCTGTCCATGTCTATATTGTACTCAAAAGGATGTCACTCAGGTTGGATCAAGATTCACCCATTTGATCTTACCCCATTGATCTCTTTAAAGGCCAATCTGCAAATACAATCATCTTTTTTAAGGGTGTTTGGGGGATTAGGACTTCACCATA